>NC_136271.1:5547305-5572305 GCF_964187855.1 Myxine glutinosa
ACTTATGACAGTATCTGAACTAAGATCAAAATTCTGCTCTGTCAGAGGGTTCTCTTGAGAGCTTGACAGGCAGAGCGTATGTACATGGCAGTGACGTCATTACTTGCGCTCATTGAAAGCTGGAGAACTGCACATATATTTGGATTGGTTTGCTCCCGGCTGCATCCAGGGGATTCCATATAATGAGTGGATACCAGAGGTAATGTGCCATGTGGCAGATGGCACTTATCGCTCCCATTAAGGTACAGCATAGCTGGATGGGATACCTTAATGGCGGTTCACCACTGATGGTATGAAATCGCAAAGTAACTGGTATATAACCGAAAGGTTTTCAGAGTCATAAGTGTATGCAGTACTCACTGCGTTGCCCTGATGAGCCCCAAAAGGGCGAAACCAGGTCGGTAACTGTGAGTTTTACATACACTTATGACAGTATCTGAACTAAGATCAAAATTCTGCTCTGTCAGAGGGTTCTCTTGAGAGCTTGACAGGCAGAGCGTATGTACATGGCAGTGACGTCATTACTTGCGCTCATTGAAAGCTGGAGAACTGCACATATATTTGGATTGGTTTGCTCCCGGCTGCATCCAGGGGATTCCATATAATGAGTGGATACCAGAGGTAATGTGCCATGTGGCAGATGGCACTTATCGCTCCCATTAAGGTACAGCATAGCTGGATGGGATACCTTAATGGCGGTTCACCACTGATGGTATGAAATCGCAAAGTAACTGGTATATAACCGAAAGGTTTTCAGAGTCATAAGTGTATGCAGTACTCACTGCGTTGCCCTGATGAGCCCCAAAAGGGCGAAACCAGGTCGGTAACTGTGAGTTTTACATACACTTATGACAGTATCTGAACTAAGATCAAAATTCTGCTCTGTCAGAGGGTTCTCTTGAGAGCTTGACAGGCAGAGCGTATGTACATGGCAGTGACGTCATTACTTGCGCTCATTGAAAGCTGGAGAACTGCACATATATTTGGATTGGTTTGCTCCCGGCTGCATCCAGGGGATTCCATATAATGAGTGGATACCAGAGGTAATGTGCCATGTGGCAGATGGCACTTATCGCTCCCATTAAGGTACAGCATAGCTGGATGGGATACCTTAATGGCGGTTCACCACTGATGGTATGAAATCGCAAAGTAACTGATATATATATATATATATATATATGTATATATATATATATGTGTATATTGTTACAGACACGACTTTGATGTTAAGGTGGGCCGAGCGGAATGGCCGTCGTGTCCGCACAAATTACCCGACTATACTCGACGTTGACGAAGCCGCGCCACGCTGGCTCAATAAGAAAAAGAAGACACCCGGCTGGGTTATAATGACACAATACGACACCAGGGGTTCAGTTCTCAAGACCTCCGGGGGAGGTTATATTAAGGCGGAAGGTTAGATTACAACTACAAGAGGGACAGCATAGAAAGACAGGCACTTAGACACACTCTTATATTAACCCTAGACAGACCACAGATAAACGGGACAACGCTGACTCACACGGGGTTTGATGGCTAGGAAAGGCAGATAGCGATGGCTCAAGGTGCACTCTTGGCTCAAAGCAGGGTACACGGTTCGGTCCAGAGATGCGGGGAGGTCTCGTCGCAGCGCTCAGAGGTGGCGTCTTGTCGTCTCAAGCTGGGGGCGCATCTGACGTCACATCCGGCGCGTGGCCGCGTATATCCGGCGGGGAGTGACACGCCCTCGGCTCGTTAGCTCCGCCTCGTGGAATCGGCACGTTGCTTCTCATTGGGTGCGTGCGGGGGGGGTTACTGGCTCCGCCCCCGACGAGGAGCTGACAGCCAGCCCCTTCGGGGTAACCCCGTGGAGCGCATGGTCTGGAGCTAATCGAGCCGGTGTGAGGACGCATCCTCCCCCGCTCCGCCGCCATCCCCTCTGTTGTTGTTGTAATTGTTGTTGTAGTTGTTGTTATTGTAGTTGTTGTTGTTGTAGCTGTAGTTGTTGTTGTTGTTGTTGTTTGGGGAAGAAGATGGGAGGAGGTATGGGAAGGTCCTAAACTCACTACTGGTGCCATATAATCACATTCTGGTGCAACGAAGAGTCATAATTAATGGAAACGAGGCCTTAACTGACATAGATTAAGAATAACTAGGAAGATGTCCGAAAGTTGTCTACGTGTGGTGCGGTGGACCTGGGCACGACATTTAATGGGGGAATAAGGGGAAGGTCGGCTCTACTGATTGTTATTTACATGCAATGGGACTAGGGAATGGGGGACTGGGGAAAGTTGGGGAGTATTGGAGAAAATAGGGGAATATTTACAAGCGGATATGGAGGCCAAATTCCATATTCGCAACATTGCACCCTTCTCTACCCTCGGGGCGTCCCGACCCGATAAATTTTTACCTACTTTAGTGTGGCACGCAATGTAGTTCCCTCTACTATTAACTCTACCCTGAGTGCGACAGTTTTACAGATATTCACAAATGAGTAAATATGTCCCCCTGCGACGTTGCACCCTTCTCCTCACAGAAACACACCCACAGGATAACCGAATCCGGAAAGAATTCTCAAACTAAACATACAGCCGGTAGGGAGCATTATTTACAAGACTACGCTGATATCTACACTACGATCCAGGACCTGTTTTTGGAGGAACACATGCAGATGTTATGCATAGAGAGAGCGCGCTTGCCAACACCGATACACCAACCCACGAGTGCTCTGTGGCCGACGGCCTTTAATAACGTGCAGAGCACCCTTTCCCAGCATCAAAAGCACCACCCCACCACACAGTCAGCACCATCCGGTGCAGTCACCATTGTTCATTGGAATAAAAATAAATTCGACAACCCCTAACCCTGCAGGTGTCTCTTGCTCTTCTTGTGGTGCACTTGGTGGTGTTAACAGTGGTTCACCTTTATGGCATAGGTGCCACGTTGCCCATAGGTCCTTCCACGGGTGGTGCTTGGCCGCAAAAGAGCTGCGGTCCATTGTGGGTGGCCACAAACATTGCGGTCCATATGGTGTATCGATCCAGGCAGCCAACAGCGAAAGTGCAGGCCCACAACTGCGTAGCCAGCACCTCTCTCTCCTCTCTCTCTACCCCAAAGCCAGATCCTCGGAGGTGGGAGACAAAAGAAGAAACAAGTGAGTAAGGTGGTAAGGGCGCAAAAGTGCACGCAATATAAGGTAATGCACACTGGGGGCACATGGGAACCAGGTGAGACAGGTACGTTCCTATCGTACGCCCCCCCCCCACCAGGTAACCTACATGGCCCCTCCCTTACCCCTTACTGTATCCACAAAACACAACACTACCCATAAACATCTTCTTTACAAATCGACAAACATCCCTACTGTCTTCCCCGTTCCTCCCATAAACCAAATTCGTCTTCTCTCCCTCCTAACCAATCAAATTTGCCATTTTCAACTCTCATCAAAATTTGCCATCTCCAACTGCACATCAAAATTTGCCATCACCAATTCATCATCAGTCCCTCCTAGGGAGGGAGAGATGGAATCACCCCAATGTCTCATCCACGTCGTGATGCGTCTCACAAATCCACAGCAATTTCATTTCCTGCACAAAACAAAGAAAACACAGGTGTGGAGTCATCATCATCACCACAGGCAAGTGGCTGCGTATGGTGCGACAGGTTCATCAATCCTAACTATCTCCTAAATGACTTTAACAACTTTACACTACCCGGGGTCTTTCTCCGGCCAAACCATTGGCCCTCTTACACTATGGGTTCTAAAAACCAATTCCCATTGGCCAAACTGTGGTGCTCTTCAATTTGGGGTCTCACTCCCCCGATTCATCTCCCGGTGCCCTCGTACAATTTCTGGGCTGCGACGTGTACCTCTCCCAGTGGGTCTACCCACCTGCACACCTCCACCACTGCAGTTGCCTCCGAGCTTACCTGCTCCTTACCCTAACCTAACTACCAGGGGAAGGCCCTCTGGCTCTCTCCCCACTCCGTGCCCTCTCTGGCACTGGGCTGCCCGATCCACACCCGGGATCCTCAGGCACCCACTCACAACTACCGGCTCCCAGAGCCCACCTGCGGCCTCACCTGGCCGACATCCTCACAGTGGTGGAGTGCTCAACCAACTACACACACTAACAGGCTACACGCCCAGCCATTTCCACAACACTAATGCACCCATCCACAACACCATTCTGCAACCGCACCACAAATGCCAATATCCAACCACAATTTACCTGCACCCTCTACCTAACACTTACACTACCCGCCCCGGGTGCTCGTGAAAGGGGTCCACTCTCCCCCATCCACACCTTCGCACCATGCACACCACTCCGTACCACTCACTCCAACTCTCTCCACACACCTGTACCTGCACACCTGTGCTCTCACACCTGGTGCCACCTGCACCCTTCTCTCCCCAAGCGCATTTGCGCTGATCCACAACACTCACTACTCATACACTGCTCCACACACCTGTCCAGTTGCACACCTGTGCAATCACACCTGTTCCATCCTCACACACACGGCATCATCTCAGCTAACTACTCCCTTCTGAAACTTGCGCTTCCCAGTCGTCCCTTTAACTATTGCGCTCCCACGTCATTATCATCCATACTAATCTACCTGCGTCCCCACTACAGGTATCAGTCACTAACTAAACTTAACGTTACCTAATGTCATCTTCTCTAGATCCCTACACACAATATCCTAACCCACCCGGGCTAGTTTTCACTGCCATACACCCCATAAGCTATTGCTCCTTTGCCCCCCCACATGGGAAAGGTGGCAGGGATGCCACCCTCTCCCACCGGGCCTATCGCTCCTCAATCCCCCAGTCCTCTGGCACTAATAAGCCCCCCTTATTCAGAGGTACTGGGTCCCGCCTCGGCATCTAAAGCCGAGGCGATCCACGGGGGCGCCTGCTCGCCGGTGTAAGGTCTTATCCGGTCGGCGTGGACGATCCGAGGGAGGGCTCGTGGCCCCATTTTGATCTTAAAGACCACGTCACAGATTTGCGACAGGACGACTCCTGGGCCTTGCCAGGGGGAGGTGAGTTTTGGGCACCTTCCCTTCCGCCTCCGGGGATTAAAGAACCAAATCTTCATCCCCGGAGCGTATTGACTCCCCTGGCTCCGGTCGTCGTACCTGCGCTTCATCTTTTCCCCCGCCAGATGGAGTTGGCGGCGGGCGAAGGCATGGACTAGCTCCATGCCTTCCTCTAGGTGACGTGCGTACCCCTCCCTCGGCGGGTTAACCACTGTGTCTGGCACGGGACCGCATAGCAAGTCGGCGGGAGCCCGTAACTCCCGCCCATACATAAGCAACGCTGGACTGCATGCGGTGGCCCCGTGCTGGCTGGTTCGGTAGGCCATGAGCAAGTAAGGGAGATGTTCGTCCCAGTCATCCTGACGGGTGGTGGTGAACAGTGCCAGTTGTTGGATTAGAGTTCGATTGAATCTTTCCACCATCCCGTCAGATTGAGGTCTTAAAGGCGTTGTCCTGGTTTTTCGAATTGACAGGAGACTGCACACATCTTTTAGTAATTTGCTCTCAAAATTTCGTCCCTGGTCGGTGTGCAACTCCTGTGGAATCCCATGCCGGCACACAAATCCTTCCACGAAGGCCTGCGCTACCACCCCTGCTTCTTGGTTGGGGAGGGCGTAGGCCTCCGGCCACTTGGTGAAGTAGTCCATCACAACGAGGATATACTTATTACCTTGGCGGGTGCGGGGCAGCGGTCCTAGAATATCCATAGCCACCCGCTCAAGGGGGGCCCCCACCTGATGTAATTGAAGGGGGGCCCTCATCCTCCGTGCTGGTCCCTTTTTGGCAGAACAGGCGTCGCATCTCCGACACCAGTCCTGTATGTCGCGCCCCATATTCACCCAATAGAACCTCCGGCGGACCCGAGATATTGTCTTTGTCCTGCCCAAATGGCCGCCGGAGCGGGTACCATGCACCTGTTGCAATATGACGTTCTTGAATTTGTCAGGGACTATCACCAGCCAGGAAGTTCGATCAGAGGGAACCTCCACCCACTTGCGATACAAGATGTTGCCTTTCAATTCCAGGGTCTGCCACTGAGCCCAATATGCCTTTGTTTGTGCCCCGAGGGGGGTGACCTCTTCCCCCTTTGGTCTTTGCCCCAATTTGACCCATTGGAACACCGGCCCCAGAACAGGATCCTCCTGCTGGGCCGTGCTCCAAGCCAACTCTCCAAATTCCTCGTCCGCGGTTAGTGGCAAAATTGGCCCTCTCACCCGGGTTGCCCGGACGACGAGAATCGGGGCGGAATCGCCCAATTGCTCCCTCTCCTCGTGTCTCGCACAAAATTTACAGTTTTCCCCCAGACAAGGACGCCGAGAGAGTGCGTCCGCATTACCATGGGCCTTCCCGGCCCTATGGGCCACATCAAAATCGTACTGCTGCAACTTTTCCAACCACCTTGCAATTTGGCCCTCCGGTTCCTTGAACCGAAGGAGCCATTGCAAGGAGGAATGGTCAGTTCTAACCAAAAATTTCCGCCCGTACAAGTACGGGTGGAAATGGTTCATGGCAGCCAGCATAGCCAATAACTCTTTGCGAGTGACGCAATAATTTCTCTCGGGCCTACTTAAGGCCCGACTATAATAACCAATCACTCTCTCCACGCCCTCCTGTGTCTGAGACAAAACTGCGCCCAATCCTTCCTGGCTCGCATCCGTGTCCAGGGTAAATGTCCCGTCACTAGTGGGGTAAGCTAGAAGGGGTGCGGATGTTAGACACCCCTTCAATTTTTGGAAGGCCTCGTGGCACTCCCGTGTCCAATTAAATCGCGTCCCCTTCTCCGTAAGCCGGTGGAGGGGACGGGCCAACTCCGCAAATTTCGCCACAAAGCGCCGGTAGTAGGAGCAGAGTCCCAAAAATCCCCGCACCTCTTTGATGGTACGTGGTGCGGGCCACTCCTCTACCGCTTTAATTTTGTCTGGGTCTGTTTTTACCCCCTCGCGGCCAATCACGTGACCTAGATAGGCCACCTCTCTTGCAAACAAAGTGCACTTACTCGGGTTCAGCTTCAACCCTGCCTGTCTGAGGCACCCGAACACCTGGTCCAAATTAGCTAGTGCATGGGGGAACGTTTGGGCATGTACCAGGACGTCATCCAGGTACACCAGGCATGATTGCCATGGCATGCCGCCTAGTACATGCTCCATCAATCTCTCAAAGGTGGCGGGGGCGTTACACAAACCAAACGGCATCACAGTAAACTGATACAGTCCCTTACCTGTGGAAAATGCCGTTTTCTCCTTCCCTGCCCTATCCATCTCCACCTGCCAATACCCACTCTTGAGGTCCAAAGTTGTGAACCAATTTGAGCCCGCAACGGCATCGAGGGTGTCATCAATCCTTGGCAGGGGATATGAGTCCTTGAGTGTCACGTTGTTTAGCTGGCGATAGTCCACGCAGAACCGCGTGGTCCCATCCTTCTTTTTGACCAGCACAACAGGTGACATCCAAGGACTTCCCGAGGGCTCGATCACACCTGCGTCGAGCATTTTTGCAACCTGCTCGTCAGCTTCCGCCCTCTTGCTCCAAGGGAGCCGTCGGGCGGCCTGACGAATAGGCCGGGCCTCACCGGTGTGGATCTGATGTTTCACCAGGCCCGTACGTCCAATATCCTCGGTGGACAGGGAGAAGAGGTCCAAATGGGACCCAACCAGTTTGTGTAAGGCCTCCCTCTGGGTACCTCCCAACTCTACGCTACTACGATTTACCATCTCGCAAATGGGATCGGGCCAATTCCTACTTGTTATTGAAGGCTCCCCCCGGGGTCGGCTCGGCTGGACGTTCTCGCCCCTCACTGTCGCGACTTCCTCAACTGGGGTGCAGCCAGCTACCCTCGTGCCCCTTACTATAGTGCGTGGTTCTGTACTCACATTTACTACTCGGACGGCCACTACCGGTCCGTCCGTTTTTACAAGGGTGCGGCCCACGATTAAACCCGGTATGGACTGCGCTGCCACCGGTTCGACCAGGCCGCAGGACTCCTGCCATGTTGGGCGAGCTGCCCACCGGGCCGGCACTATCGCCTCGGCCCTTGGGGGGATGGTCACGGCCTCGGAAGCCTCCAGCTCCGCCCTCTCGGCCGTGCTCACTCCCCCTAACGGCAGCTCTTCTACTCCCACCTGCAGGATCCCCCGGCACAAGTCGATTTTACAACCGCTGGCAGTCAACAGGTCCAACCCTATTAAACATGGGTCGCACACCTCCGCCACCCAAACATCTATCTCCCTCCTTACCGACCCTAACTTGAGGGTCACAGAACCACGCCCTATGATCGGGGCCGTTACCCCGGTAGCAAGCTGCAAACTATAATTTTGCAGGCGCTGGATCTTATCCCAGCCACCTGCGCTCGAATCAAGGACCACAGGGCTGATGATCGTGGCGCTAGCTCCTGTGTCCACTACGGCGTCTACCCCCACGCCGGCAATTTTGCATCTAATTGTCAGGCTACCGGTTCCAATTTGGCCACAATAAATGACCTGTCGCGTCAATGAGGGCTCTCCTCCATCCTCTGCTGCCGAACACCGCCCTACGTGCCCGACACCTTCTAGTTTCCCGGGGTCTGGCGGGGGGGTGTCTGGGGTCGGCTAACCCGCTCCCCCCTGGGCGGAGTTGAGGACCTCAACTGCCGGGGATCATCCCGGCGCGCGTTTCGACAGTGCCGCGCCAGGTGACCCAGGCGGTTGCAGGTATAGCACCTCACCTGATAAGGTGCTTGCCTCCGGAATTCCAAATTCCCCCCCCTGTAGGTCCGAATTGGATTACCCGCTCGTGGTCCACCGCGGGCCACCTCCGTGGCCGCCTGCCATGGTCCAGGTCCCGCCAGGCGCTGGTCCACCAGCCTCCGGACCATGCCCGCCAGGTCAGGACCCACGTCGGGGGCGGGTCCCCTAAGGGGTCCGCCCTCCATCGGGGGTCCCACCTGGCGGACCGCCATTGCGAGACGCTCGCCCCCTCGGGCCAGGGGCCTCGCTGCTTCCCAACGGGCCGCAGCGTCAGCCGCCTGGCTCAGAGTCTGCGGGCGCCACATGGCGAGCTGTTGCCGGAGCTCAATATCCGGGAGGGCCTGGATAAAATGGTCCAGCGCCAGGCTTTCCCGGGAATCCGCTGCCATGCTAGCATGTGCGATCCCCACTGCGCGGCGAATGTCGTGGGCAAGTTCCCCGATGGCTTCCTGGGGCTTGCGTTTTCGCAGCGCGAGCTGAGCTTTAACAAGCTCGCTCTGCTGTTCTATGCCGAATCGATTAATTAGGGCGTCGCGGAGGGCTGGCAGGGTGAGAGCACCCGCTGGTAATGCCGTCAGCACCTCCGCCGCCGCGCCGCGCAATGCGGCCACCAGGTGTACTCCACCTTCGTCCTCACCCCAACCGTTGCCCTTACACACACAGTCGAACTGCGCCAGGTACGCGCGTAGATCACTCTTGCCGTCATACGGCGCGAGTGGGACCTTGTGGGACCACCTCGTATGTGAGTCGTTGCCCGCCTGCCGGACCCCGTGCGTCGCCCCTTGCGGGGTCAGCGCGGGGCCGAACCGGCCGGGCCCCCACAGTACACTACCCCCAAGGGGCTCTCGTGCCTCCCCGGTCCCTCCAACAACTACCCCTGTTGGTGTCGATGCATGGGTCACACCTCCGCAACCCGCTACCCATTCCATACCACCACCACCACAACCTTGCTCACCCACACCTCGCACCTCTCGTTCCATACCCTCCGGACCAGCCATACACCTCACTCTTGGCCTCTCACGAACATCCGGGTCTATCTCGACCCCCAAGCTTATTAAATCACCTGGCGCATCATACGCACGACCATATTGGTCACCACTTACACCGGGTCCTCTTTCTCTTCGCTTCTCCTCCATCACCTGCGAATCCCTCATCCGGTTAATGAGCACATCATCACGATCCGAACACAGACTCTGGACCAATTCTTTTACCTCCTCTTTTATCTCTTTCTTATCCTCTCTCCGTCGCTTTTTAATTTCGCTCACCCCTTCTTCCACTTCTTCTAATTTTTGCTTCATCTCCTTCATCTCTTCGTGCGCCCCTTTAAGTTCTTCCTCTAACTCCACTTTATTTTTTTCTATGTGCTCCCGCACCTCCCGCTCTTTAACCTCCATTACCTCTACCACCTTGTCCATTTTCCTCGTCAGGTCCTCATGTACCGTCTGACACTCTTTTTTAATTACCCCTACGTCCTTTTTCATCTCCTTCTGTGTCGATTTTAAACCCTCTATTACCGCTGTGTTCTTCTTTACCTGGTCCCCCAACTCCTTTTGTCCCACTGTCAGTTGTTCTACTCCCAGCGTCAACTCCTCTATACCACCTTGCAATTTTACAGTCCCCTTTCTCACCTCTTTCTCCATGCGCTCCTTACAGTGCCTCACCTCCTCGCGCACTCCTCCGACCTCCTCACTCACTCCTCTTCTGATCTCCTCTCCCATCACTTGCATCTCCTGCCCAGATGCCACCCTCATCTGCTCCATTTCCTCCCTGTGAGCATCCAGTTTGGTTTCTACCCCCATTCTGACCCCCTCTATCTGCTGCTCCATTTGTTTAACTTCCCTTTCCGCTTGGTCCCTCATGTCCCTCAATTTGCCTTCCATACTGTTTTCTAACCCCTCTAACCCATTTTTCACTCCCTCTATCTGATTCTCCTGGGCAGCCATTCTATTTTCTACCCCCTCTAACCCCTTTTGCATCCCTTCCATTTGATTCTCTTGAGCGGCCATTCTGTTTTCTACCCCCGTTAACCCATTTTTCACTTCTTTTATCCCGTTGTCTAACCCCTCAAAATTATTGTCTATCTTCCCAAATTTCTTGTCTAACTCCTCAAAATTATTGTCTAACCCCTCACTGGTACCCCTCGCTTCGTCCCTCATTACCCCCATTTGGTTTCCCATTACCCCCATTTGCTCACTCTGAGCCCTCGCTTCGTCCCTCATTACCCCCAATTGCTCACTCTGAGCATCCATCCGGTTCCCCATTACCCCCATTTGGTTTTCCAATCGCTCACTATTCTTTTCCATAAGGGCCGTCATTTGTATAAAAAAAAGTTCCAATCTTCCCAGCGGCGCTACTTCGGTCGCGGGCACGGTGACCAGCGAGGCGCCATTTTGCGCGCCCGCTTCTTCGTGCGTGACGGCGCTATTTTGCGAACCTGCCGCCCTCACTGCTTCGCTCTCCTCCTGTCCCTCATTTTGGTCCTGGATCGACCCTACCTCACTCTCCTTTACCGGACCCCAGCTGTCTTGATCCGCCATAGCGCGACTTGCAAAATTCGAGTTTCGTAAAACAAATCCAATTTTTTTTTTTTTCTTATAATTTCGTCGAGCGCAGTACGCGCTCCGAATCGATTTTCCCTCCCAAAATTTGGGCCTAATAAATTTAGTCCCGGGTTCGAATTCCACTCCTCGACACCAATTGTTACAGACACGACTTTGATGTTAAGGTGGGCCGAGCGGAATGGCCGTCGTGTCCGCACAAATTACCCGACTATACTCGACGTTGACGAAGCCGCGCCACGCTGGCTCAATAAGAAAAAGAAGACACCCGGCTGGGTTATAATGACACAATACGACACCAGGGGTTCAGTTCTCAAGACCTCCGGGGGAGGTTATATTAAGGCGGAAGGTTAGATTACAACTACAAGAGGGACAGCATAGAAAGACAGGCACTTAGACACACTCTTATATTAACCCTAGACAGACCACAGATAAACGGGACAACGCTGACTCACACGGGGTTTGATGGCTAGGAAAGGCAGATAGCGATGGCTCAAGGTGCACTCTTGGCTCAAAGCAGGGTACACGGTTCGGTCCAGAGATGCGGGGAGGTCTCGTCGCAGCGCTCAGAGGTGGCGTCTTGTCGTCTCAAGCTGGGGGCGCATCTGACGTCACATCCGGCGCGTGGCCGCGTATATCCGGCGGGGAGTGACACGCCCTCGGCTCGTTAGCTCCGCCTCGTGGAATCGGCACGTTGCTTCTCATTGGGTGCGTGCGGGGGGGGTTACTGGCTCCGCCCCCGACGAGGAGCTGACAGCCAGCCCCTTCGGGGTAACCCCGTGGAGCGCATGGTCTGGAGCTAATCGAGCCGGTGTGAGGACGCATCCTCCCCCGCTCCGCCGCCATCCCCTCTGTTGTTGTTGTAATTGTTGTTGTAGTTGTTGTTATTGTAGTTGTTGTTGTTGTAGCTGTAGTTGTTGTTGTTGTTGTTGTTTGGGGAAGAAGATGGGAGGAGGTATGGGAAGGTCCTAAACTCACTACTGGTGCCATATAATCACATTCTGGTGCAACGAAGAGTCATAATTAATGGAAACGAGGCCTTAACTGACATAGATTAAGAATAACTAGGAAGATGTCCGAAAGTTGTCTACGTGTGGTGCGGTGGACCTGGGCACGACATTTAATGGGGGAATAAGGGGAAGGTCGGCTCTACTGATTGTTATTTACATGCAATGGGACTAGGGAATGGGGGACTGGGGAAAGTTGGGGAGTATTGGAGAAAATAGGGGAATATTTACAAGCGGATATGGAGGCCAAATTCCATATTCGCAACAATATATATATATATGTGTATATATATATATATATATATATATATATATATATATATATATATATATATATATATATATATATATATATATATATATATAGATGTGTGTGTGTGTATTGTTTAATGATGCACCTGTGACTGTGATTGGTGAGGACAACAGATTGAGTCCCATTACAGCTGTTACTGCACGACCTAGGACCAACAAGTGCCATCTGCCCATGCCACAAGGACACTTTGTCTTCGCGCACGTTGCCTGATATGTAAACACAATGCTTACGTCAACATAAACAGTCATTGGGTTAATTTGCACTCGGGAATGGTTTTGAAAATTAAATATGTACTGACAATTGTGTGTGCCACCCAATTTGTATATAGCATGCCTTGCATCAACCCATGGATATGAAGATCTGTAGAGTCAAAAAGGCTTTTTTTTAGATGCCTGTGCCAGTGTGCCATGTCAGTGCCACATTTCAGAGGGGGCAGGGAGGGTGAATGATCCAAACGTGGATCGACATAAGTCTCTGCCTTTTGGCATCAGCATGTTCTTGATCCCCTTCCTTTTCCTTTTCCACCTCCCACTCCTCCTCCTCTGCCACCTTCCCCTCCTCTTCCTTTCCCACTATATATATATATATCGTATATATCGTGTCGTCATTTAGTGATGATGACTACATGGTAAATATCAACATGTCTCACGTTATCTTTTGTTGCTGCGACAATTAAAATAATAGTATGGATATGACCGTGGCACAAAACTAGTGATGCAGAAGAAAACCAGATGGTATGTTCATAGAAAACTTACTGGCCATCCCCTGCTCTGTGGGGGAAAAATGGCCTCTAAAGGTGGTTCATTCATAGAATACTTACCCTGCCCAGTCAACTTGGTGCGAACCAACTCTTTTGTTTTTTAACATTTTTTTTCTTCGATCCAATATGGCTGCCAGACCACGTGAGCGATGACATCATAAATTTATATTCTCTCAATAATTGTTGCATAGATCACTCTCAATACATTTCAAACTGATCAGACTAAGCGTTGTCCCTGTCGAATTATGACATCATAATTATGGCACCAATCACGTCATTGTTAACAACACCTATTCCCCATATGGAGTTCTTTTCAATGAACCATGTTTCAATTTTTTTCATGGAGCGGTTTTGGAGATATAGAGGTGCAACATTTTTCAGTTTTTCAAAGATGTCGCCTGTACCACATGACCTATGAGATCATGACTATCATTAAAATATTCTAAAGGAGGAGGCGCTCTTATGGTCAAAAAATGTCGTGTCCATCAGACCAACAGTTGCTGAAAATAAAAATTAATAATGATCGGATGGATAAGTCTTGTATTTGTCGAATTATGATGTCATAACGAAGGCACTGATGACATCATCATTAACATATCTTATTCCCCAAGGGGAGTACTTGACAATGAGCCATGTTTCAATTTTTTTTCCCAATGAGTGGTTTCAGAGATATAGAGTTGCAACTATTTTCGATTTTTCCAAGATGGCGCCTGTACCACGTGACATATGACATCATAATTATCATTAAAAATATTATACAGGAGGAGCCGCTCATATTCTGAAATTTTCTTGTCCATCAGACTAATAGTTGCAGAGGAATATATTTTTTCATACTGATCATATCTGGCGTTGTACTTGTGGAATTATGATGTCATAATGAAGGCACCGATGACATCATCATCAACATATCTTATTCCCCATGGGGAGTACTTGACAATGAGCCATGTTTCAATTTTTTTTCCCATTGAGTGGTTTCAGAGATATAGAGTTGCAACTATTTTCAATTTTTCCAAGATGGCGCCTGTACCACGTGACATATGACATCATAATTATCATTCAAAATATTATACAGGAGGAGCCGCTCATATTCTGAAATTTTCTTGTCCATCAGACTAATAGTTGCAGAGGAATATATTTTTTCATACTGATCATATCTGGCGTTGTACTTGTGGAATTATGATGTCATAATGAAGGCACCGATGACATCATCATCAACATATCTTATTCCCCATGGGGAGTACTTGACAATGAGCCATGCTTCACTTTTTCCCATTCAGCGGTTTGGGAGGCACTCCTATGGTAAAATTTTGTGCCAATCGGACCAAGAGTTGCTGAGAAAATGAATTTTAAAAATGCAGACACGTACGAACCCGAATGCTTAACCCTGCTTTTCGCTTCGGACATTAAATCCACCAATATAACTTCAGAAAGAAGAAAAATGAATCCACCAAGATTAGGGGAAGATTATTTGCATCTGCTGAAAAGGTTAATAAAGCCTGATCCACGACACCAAGATCATCCAGAAGGAGGGCCTCAACTGGGATGGAAAAGTTGGTTGAGCCCTGGGAAAATTGCATTGAAAAGGATGGAATTCGTGAGGGGAATAACGATGTAGAATACTGTGCCAATCATATGCTATATCCATTATGTTGGTGGGATGGCACATTGGCACATCATTTTGGATGACCGGCATCGAAGCCACCTGAGCATGGTGTCCCAGCATTCCGTCCCAGTTTGAAAACCTATCGCAAGCAGGTAATGCAATTCTCTCGATGTCATTCGGCAGGTATTTTGATGGAGCCACAAGTTTATTATGTCATGTGGAGCGCACCAAATGTGAAACAATCCCTGAAATCTTACTTAGATCAATAGCAACAGAAAACTAGAGTTCATAGAACACCTTAACCCACGCAGTCTCGAGAAACAAGGATATGGGCGGGGTCTGTGAGCGGCAAATACGATTGGTCGAGACGATGTAAAATGCCATAATATTTTGTCCCAGCACTGCTGACGGAAGGGTTTTGAAAGCGTCAATAAGACGATTTGTGTTCAAGTATGTATAATTTAATCGAAATAAAATAAATATTTTAATAGTCGTATAATTTTTGATTTTTTTTAGGTTTACTGCTGTTGACACGGTGTCTTTTTCACCGCCTCATCTAACATTCATTAGTTATCCGTAACTGTTGTTTGTGTCCTTTATAACATCCTTAAAAACAGAAATTATCCTGTTTGGAATGATTTTGGAGAGAGAGAGAGAGAGAGAGGAGAGAGAGAGAGAGAGAGAGTAAAATAATGATCTCACTCGGTCTTTGCGCACGTGCGATCGGGACAAATTCAGAGACAAAGTACTGCTAACGAGTACCGACAGGTTTGTATTCTGATTCGTGTACAAAATATAACCTTCAATTTAAATCAAGTTGCTTCTCGATCATAAACCGACGTTTGTGGACTGACGGACGGACGGACAGAATGATCCAATTATTGCTTAACCGCACTTTTCGCTCGGCGTGCGCGGGATAATAAGAAGGCAGAAGTGAAGAACTTTAGTACTCACAGTGGATCCGTAATCAACAAGAAGTGTCTGCACGACCCAGGGCAAACCCAAGCCGATGAGGATGTCAAAGATGTTACTTCCATTGGAGTTTGATATCGCCATATCGCCCATACCTGTATGTTCCGGAGGGTGAGAAGGAATACATGCAAGTTCCATAATCAGGGCAAGGTTGCAGAGTGTGACTAGAAGCAGGTTGGTTCTTAACAGGTGATACATATACGAGGTCATCTTGCAGCCACAATAATTTGTATTTTTCTTCTTCGTTTGTGCTGCGGGGTAGCATCATTGGCTGAGGGTGCTGCTGTGCCGCTGATGCAGTGCCCTCTGCTGGTCAGGATAGGATTTTGTTATTTTGTTCATGGTGCTGGAGATGTCTCACCTACTTGTTGCGAAGGACACCGTGGGATCTATAACGTCCACTAACTAAGGCAGCAGACGGGATACCCAGTTTAATTCTTCCATCCGAGGGATGGCACACACCTTGATGCATCACCTGCTCGTGGCTCGGTTCAAACCCAGGCTACACAAGCTAGAGGCGAGTGTGCGTTCCTCCAGGCCATCCTGTCAGGTGAATAATTTGAATGACGATGCTAATAAAAGTTCACTTTTATATATTTAATTATCATGTCTGTATGACTAAACAAAAGGTACATTTACACCAAGGAATTGGAATGAGAGGAAATTTTGGCCTAACATTCCTGATGTTTTATTTTGTTGCTTCACTCTACCTTGAGCATTAGGTGCAAGCTGCTGTCACCCTTGGTGTCCAATCCGCTTGATTGAAAAGAACATTGGACACTTCCTTCTTATTGCATAGAGAAGAGGAAGTGGTTGCCTCTGTGTGGCCCCACCCCCGTACATCATTATACCAGTCGCAACTGCAAATGTCTCAACTTCCTGTTGCCCCTTCCTTTAGAAAAACAAATTCATAAACGTCCCATCATGAGATGAGTGAGCTTGAGAATGTTGCTAACCTTGAAAATAATCATGAGGCATTAATTAACAGAACAGGATACACGTCTCATGGAAATAAACGTTCTTTGAGGTACAAATGGCCTGTAAGACTGGCCGAGGCCTTTTTCCACATCCGCAATGCCAGGACCATTCTCAACAAGCGTCACGCCTAGGTCCCCCGTCGGTGAAGTGATGTGAGTTGACAAAGTGGAAGATGCAAGGCGGCCATCTTTGATTTTGACGTGGGTTGCACCCACACACCAGATTAGAAGTTGGTACTTCGCTTATTTTTCAAGATATTTCGCTCAAAATGTTCAGACATACATGGCGGCGGCCATCTTGGATTTTGACGTGGATGGCACCCACACACCAAATTAGAATTCGGTCCTTCGCTTATGCACGCACACACGTAAGCACGCATGCATGCACGCACAGACGGACGGACGCACACATGTACGCACACACGGATGAAGGGGAAACCATAGTGCCCCTTTCGCTCCGCGGTACGACGGGGGACAATAACCCAGAGCTCATTCAATTGGACTCTGATATCACCGACATCTGAAGTACCATGGAGCATGGCTCCCCACTCTGGGCAGATGCAGGTGCTCCCAATCAAGCAACACAACAACATGCATTTTAAAGGCCATTTTCCCTACTAGAGCGGGGGTTAGCTTTGCGGTCCCCATGACAATCTTCTCCATTTTGCCCTATTTTCTGCATCTCTCCTTGTTAACCCCCTTGCCCGCATTTCTTCTTCCACCATCTTTAGCCAAGTCTTTCTCGGTCTTCCCCGTCCTCTACTTCCTTCTACATTCATTTCCATCACTCTTCTCAACCAGTCACTTTCATCCTTCCTCAACACATGACCAAACCATCTCAACCTGTTCCTCTTCACAGAATCAATCACAGGCTCTATTCCCATCATCTTTCGCAATTCATCATTTGTCTTCCTCTCTCTCAACGATACTCCGCACATCCGTCGAACCATTCGCATTTCCACCCTTTCCAACCTTCGTTGCTGCTCTACGTTCATTACCCATGTCTCGCTCCCATAAATCATAACACTTCTCACACATGCAGCATACACCTTTCCCTTCAGCTTCAACGACACTCCCCTCATCATCAGCACGCCACTCAATTCCCGAAACTTCTTCCATGCACATCTCACTCTAGCAACCGTTGCCGAGTCTGATCCACCTTCTCCATTCAGCATGTCTCCGAGGTAGCAAAATGTTTTCACACCTTCCAGCTTCACGCCGTCTCCAAGATCCAACTCAACATTTCCTCCATCTGCAGCTCCCTCTGTGCACACCTTGCATTTGAATGTAGCTGCCACACTGGTTAATGACCCTCTCAGGCCACTACATTTTTGATGAACCCACTCAGCGCACATTGTACATTGAATGGAGTTCACTCCGACACCCTTCCTACACACAGCACAGGGCCACTTCCCAGTTCTTTCCACCTCACCACATGCTTTACCACTTGTCATCACCTTTGTCTTTCCGATATTCACCTTCAGACCTTTTGTCTCCATACATTCCTTCCACTTGTTCATCTTTTCCTTCAGTCCATCCATACTTTCCGCAATCAACACCAGATCATCTGCACACAACAACTCCCACGGTAAACCCTCCTTCACGTTCTGAGCCAGCACCTCCATCACAGCTACAAATAGTAGTGGACTTAGTACCGACCCCTGATGCACTCCAACCTTCACCTCAAACTCACCACTGTTCCCGTCATTCGTCCTTACAGCTGTGCACGCTCTTTTGTACAATGCCATCACTACTCTGATCAACCATTCCTCCACTTCTAACTTCCTCAATGCCCATGTCAATACTTTGCGTGGAACCCTATCGAATGCTTTCTCCAGATCAACAAACCCAAGAAACAACTTCTTTCTCTTCTCCATGTACTTCTCCTGCAACTGCCTCACAATCCTGGAGGCAATTTAGTCTGGCAATCGCTGCGTCTCTCAGCAGAAAATGGCGTCACGAGATCTGCTCCTCATCCCACTGCAGGTAAGTTGGTGGACTCTCAGGTTTCTATCGGCTCAATTAGGGCCTTGCCCTGCTCTCTTGTCCGTCGGTCCTGCCCCAGCCCACCAAAGTCAACCTATGGGCTCTTTCAGGATGAATAACTAGTCTTGCTGCTGAAGGCCCTTCAATGTGTGTTGGTGGACAGGTAGAACCATAGATGAAATGAACAGGACGTTGATTGAGGTGTGCTAACCGCCAAGCAAGGAGGAGCTGACATTTTCTGACAAAACATCAACTTCTCCCTCATTTCCACTGTGGTTGGCATACCCCAATCGATGTCTGCGGATTTCATGTATTATTGGTTCTCTCAGAACAACACACCTGGCTACCCTCCCCAATTTCAAGTTGAATTCCTTCACCCCTTTCTTCTCTCGTTTGTGGAAGTTATCTTCCTGTGCCTGTTACATTGTGCCCCCCCTTCATTTTTTGAAGTCACCTCATGCTCTCCCCCCATACTCACCCTCTTCTATCTGTAACTCGTCCGCTCATGCAAGGTGCTTGTTCCCCTTTGATCGGCCATCAGTCTGTGAACCTGTTGTCCTCCGTCATTTATCTTACTCCATGACCTGAGATTATTGGACACAATAAAGTCACGTGTTTTTGGCCCTGTCTCTCAATGGTGAAGAATCACTTAAAAATAAATAAAAAAGATTCGCATCCAGATCTGGATCTTCACCAAAATCGAATCAATTCGTCTTCGTCAGACAACTGACATTCCCACCAAGTTTTGTCCGAATCCATCCATAACTTTTTGAGATATCCTGCTCACATACAGACAGAGGTGAAAACACAACCTCCGTCCACCTGCAGGAGTGGAGGTAAGTCCTCGTGAGGAACCTTCTTTAGGGAAAACGTGACCTTGAATTGTGTTATGGATTCGTCACATCCGTTGTGGTGGTTTTCATCCACTGTAAACATTTTTGATTCCATGTACTATTATTGTTTTCAAAAGGTTTATTGTTTATGAACTGTTTTCAAAAGGTGAAAAAGTTAGAGTTAAAAGAAACCGGAAACCAGATCGGGAACCGGACGACGACGAAGAAAAAAAAGAAGGCGGAGCGAGTGGAGTCGGACAAGAAGGCCAAGCTGCTTTGAGGTCTGAGCGAACGTTGACGAACGAGAGTCACGAGTGAGCTTTGGGTTTCCCACGAAAGGGATTCCTGCGACAGAGTGGTTATCGCTGTGACAGATGAACCTGCGTGACAGGTTTTGCGGTGGATTCTGAAGAGAATCATCGTCATCATCGTCGTGCCGTTACGCCACGAGAGCGGGCCATCAGCCATTTTGACTCGCGCAGGACTTGCGCTTCGCTCAAGGTTTCATCTCGCTTCGACCATCTTCACCGCATTCAGACGTCGATCTGGTGTGTGTGTGTGTGTGTGT
Source organism: Myxine glutinosa (assembly GCF_964187855.1). Classification (NCBI taxonomy): domain Eukaryota; kingdom Metazoa; phylum Chordata; class Myxini; order Myxiniformes; family Myxinidae; genus Myxine; species Myxine glutinosa. The sequence goes on from NC_136271.1 coordinate 5,567,624, forward strand.
GTGTGTGTGTGTGTGTGTGTGTGTGTGTGTGTGTGTGTAACGTGGCTTTTGAGTGGAAAATCTGCGTGTCGCCGACTGTGAGCCGTAGAACGTCCATACCCGAGGGTGTGATTTCTCAGTCGCCTGGAGGGCGCCTTTGGATTTCCCAGTCGCCTGGAGGGCGCCTTTGCACAGCTTTGGCAGCAGGACTGTAACTGCCAACCCAACGGGATTCTGGTCTCGATTGGACATTGACCTGTCGATCGCTGGAGCGGATCGACTTTGGCTTGAAGCCGGGGATTAGAGACATTGGGGATGTTCTTGTTTCACTCACTTGGAGCACAGTGAGTTATATATTACAAAACTGATGGTACCATCATGGGATATTGATTGTACTTTTGATTCATATTATTGTTGTACTGTTATTCTTGTGTGATTTTAATACAATATTTGTTTGTTGGTAACAATTGGTGTGGCTTCACCATTGATCTTTGACATACAGAATAACACATTTTTCTGCCGTGACTCCTCTCGGGGCTCGGAGGTACAGCGTGACCAGGGGGCTTTTGAGTGGAAAATCGTAACAGGAGCACGTAACAGAAATTGGGTTGCTCGTCCGGGATAGAATAGAAATTGGAATTGAAATATTGGACATCCTAGAATAGAATCATCATATAATTGAAATTGGGGGCTCGTCCGAGAAATCGGGGGCTCGTCCGAGAAATTGGGAACTCGTCCAAAATTGGCCCAAATTGAAATTGGGGTCCTCGTCCGGGATTAAATTCTCTAACACTCGTCCGGGATAGAATTCACTAACATTCCCAAAATTCCCAAATTTGGAATTTTTCTAACATTCCCAAATTTTTCAAAAAATTGGAGAATTTTTGTGTGAAGGTTAACAGGTGTTAACTGATAGTCACCATGGTGTTTGACGCAGAAAAGTTTGCAGCATCCCCTAATGAGGCACAGTTCCTAGCATTAAAAAGATCGGAACTCTTGATATTGGCCAAACATTTTAACTTGGAGGTCCGAGCTCATATGAAGAAAGCAAAGATGCAGACATTGGTGGTAGAATCTCTGGTGGGACAGGGAACATGGATAGAGGTAGCCTTGGATTGGTTACCCGAGGAAAAAGAAAATGTGGAGCTCTGGAAAATGGAGATGCAACTGCAGAGCCAGGAAAGGTTAAAAGAGTTGGAATGGAAAGCCGAGGAGAGAAGAGCAGAGGAAAGGAGAGCTGAAAGAGAACTCGAGGAAAGAAGAGTAGAACAGGAACGAGAACTCGAGGAAAAAAGAGTAGAACAGGAACGAGAACTCGAGGAGAGAAGAACAGAGGAAAGGAGAACTGAAAGGGAACTCGAAGAAAGAAGAGCAAAGGAAAGAGCAGAGGAAAGGAGAGCCGAAAGGGAGTTAAAGGAACGTGACATGGAGTATCAGAAGGAAGTTAAACTCAAGGAGCTGGAATTAATGGGAGAACGGAGAGAAGTCGTATCCATGCCGGCTAGTTCGACAACTAGTCAGAACACCTGGGATGTTGGTAGGCATGTGAGGCTGGTTCCACCATTCAATGAAAAGGAGGTAGCCAAGTTTTTTTTACACTTTGAGAAAGTGGCTCAAATGCTAAAATGGCCTGTGGGGTCCTGGACTATGTTAGTGCAAAGTGTTTTGGTGGGTAAAGCTCAAGATATATTTTCAGCTTTACCGATTGACCAATGTGTAGATTATGAGAAAGTGAAGAAAGCCATTCTCAAAGCCTATGAATTGGTCCCTGAAGCTTACCGGCAAAAATTCCGGAATGCCAGGAAGAGGGAGAGTGAGACCCATGTGGAGTTTGCCAGAATGAAGGAAACCATGTTTGATCGGTGGTGTGATTCGAAGGGGATTGGGAAAGACTTCGAACTGTTGCGACAATTGATCTTGGTGGAGGAATTCAAACAGTGTGTCCACGTGGACATTAAAGTACATCTGGATGAAAAGAAAGTACCAGAGTTGTATGAGGCAGCAACCGTGGCAGATGACTATGCCTTGACACACAGGATGGGGTTCCACAAACCTAACTTCCCGCCTTGAGTTAGCCAGGGGAGTTATGGTAAATCCGGTGCGGAGAACAAATATTCATGGAGGCGGCCTCGAGATGACTATGGGGACAAATCTGATACCGCGACTTTTAGGGATCAGAAGACTACAGTTCCAAGACAGACTTATCTTTTGGGGGGCCCGAGGCAGACCACGAGTTTTTCCTCCGGGCCTACTTGCGCTTTTTGCAAGAAACCTGGGCATTTGATGTCCCAATGTTACGCCCTGAAAAGGAAAAATCAGGAGCGGAGTCAGACTAGTACAACTCCGAATGCATTGGCCAATGCGAGAAATCGTCCCTGGAGGACAGTGCCTTGTGAAGGTTCCCATGCCAAAGTTACGGCATCACAGAACGACCTTGTTCAAGAGGGTTACAAACCTTTTATTTCAGAGGGGTTTGTGTCACTGGATGGAGACTTGACTAACCAGAGACCTGTTAGGGTATTGAGGGACACAGGAACACACAATCTTTGATGCTTGAAGGCATTTTGCCATTGTCAGAGAAGATGGCAACTGGTGTTAGTGTTCTTTTACAGGGGGTTGGTGGCTATGTTAAAGCTCCACTTCATGTCATCCATTTAAAATCTGATTTGGTGTCAGGACCGGTCACCGTAGGTTTACAAGCCACTCTTCCTGTAGAGGGAATATCTTTTGTTATCGGGAATGATTTGGCCGGTGGTCAAGTTTCTGGTAATCCAATGTTTGTTGAAGAGCCTAGTATGGAAAATAACACCGCACAGTTAGAGCAGGAGATTCCGGGTATCTTTCCATCCTGTGCCGCGACTCGTGCTATGGGTAGGAAGTGCTCTGAAGAGAAGAGGAAGGTACTGACGTGACGCTTTGCACAGACACTTCTTGTCGAGTACCCTGAAACTAAGTGTCAGCACACACAAGTCATGAATGGAGGCAATGTTGGCAAGCTCTTTGTAGGTGGACTGAACTTCAACACAAGGGAAGATGTTCTGGACTCTGTCTTTGGCAAATATGGACCACTCTTGTTAGTGTTGCTGATAAAAGACAGGGAGACGCAAAAGTCGAGAGGGTTTGGCTTTGTCACGTTTGAAAACACAAAGGACGCCAAAGATGCAGAAAAGGATTTGCATGGCAAGGATTTGGATGGTCGGACCATAACAGTAGAGAAGGCAGGCCATGGGCGTCGAGGGGGCTACAGAGGAGGAAAACGTGGAGGTAGTTTCAGGGGTGGCTATGGCTCCCGGGGTGGGAGTAGTAGTTTTGGTGGTGGCCGCAGTCGAGATTACTATGGAGGCTCCCAGAGTTATGGCAGCTCCCAAAGGGATGATTATCAGGGTAGTGGCCGAGAAGGAGACCGCTATTCATGTGACTACAGCGACAAGCGCTCCAACCGTGATTATTATGAAAGTCAGGAAGAGTTTGAAGCACTGAATGCTGCGGAGCAGCCGAGCCAAGATTCCAAAAAGGATTAACCGTGAGCTCCACGTTCCTAAAGGCGTCCATGTAGTGAATACTTCCAGGCCTCACCACCCAACCACCATTAAACCTGGCTCTCAGCTCAGCCTCCTTCAAAAAGTGCTATAGATTTGCTTTGCTTTGGATTTTTGATCAACCCCTTAACCTTCATTCAAAAAATGAAAAATAAAAATCACAGGTTGATGAGATGGAGTTTGGCTTTGCAGGAGTTCCACTTGGAAATTGAGCATGTAAAGGGCAGGGACAATGTCGTTGCTGATGCTTTGTCCAGAGTGAACTAACTTTGGAAATTTCTGTTGGTTGTTTGGAAGTTTTGTTGCGTTATTTTTGGGAAATAATAATTATTGTTGCTCAGGTGAAATGATGATTTGGGTGTGAGTTTACTTATGTTTGTTAAAAGAGTTTTTGCCTGCAAAGAAAGTTTTCACTGTGTTCAATCTTTCTTTCTTGAGGGGGGGAAGTGTTACGGATTCGTCACTTCTGTTGTGGTGGTTTTCATCCACTGTAAACATTTTTGATTCCATGTACTATTATTGTTTTCAAAAGGTTTATTGTTTATGAACTGTTTTCAAAAGGTGAAAAAGTTAGAGTTAAAAGAAACCGGAAACCAAATCGGGAACCGGACGACGACGACGACGAAGAAAAAAAAGAAGGCGGAGCGAGTGGAGTTCGACAAGAAGGCCGAGCTGCTTTGAGGTCTGAGCGAACGTTGACGAACGAGAGTCACGAGTGAGCTTTGGGTTTCCCAGGAAAGGGATTCCTGCGACAGAGTTGTTATCGCTGAGACAGATCAACCTGCGTGACAGGTTTTGCGGTGGATTCTGAAGAGAATCATCGTCATCATCGTCGTGCCGTTACGCCACGAGAGTGGGCCGTCGGCCATTTTGACTCACGCAGGACTTGCGCTTCGCTCAAGGTTTCATCTCGCTTTGACCATCTTCACCGCATTCAGACGCCGATCTGGTGTGTGTGTGTGTGTGTGTGTGTGTGTGTGTGTGTGTGTGTGTGTGTGTGTGTGTGTAATGTGGCTTTTGAGTGGAAAATCTGTGTGTCGCCGACTGTGAGCCGTGGAACGTCCATACCCGAGGGTGGGATTTCCCAGTCGCCTGGAGGGCGCCTTTGGATTTGCCAGTCGCCTGGAGGGCGCCTTTGCACAGCTTTGGCAGCAGGACTGTAAC